>NC_072737.1:114062226-114097543 GCF_026930045.1 Uloborus diversus | reverse complement strand
TTTATTGCAATACTTCAAAATATGAAATTCAAAACATAAATTGGATAGTAAAATTTTTCAAAAACTCACCCCAACTAATGAACTCCCATCGTATTTCCACATAAAAATCTGGAGTCTAAAATTTTCAAATAAATACACATTAAAATGTATAAAATATTGTTAAAAAATAACAATAAAAAATTACAAAGATGCTAAAAAAAGAACTTCCACATATGCCTTTATTTCTTCCATTCTGGGTTGTTGCACAGCTTCAAACATCTCCTGAGCAGCTCTTATCTGATTGACATCATTTTTTATAATTGTATCTTAAATGAGTAGTGACGCTTCAGCACTCGCCATATCCATTTAAACAAATTTGGATAAGACGAATTTTGTTTTGACGATTTTGTAATGGCAATCAGTTTTCAATACATATATAATTTCTAATGCGTACATCCAGTTTTGAAGTGAATGAGTGCGAGGTGCTATATTTTAAAAGAATATGTCAAAAATTTCAAAGAACATTGATTAAGTTATTCGTAAAATATTGATGTAGCGAGTTTTGAAATGTCACTATTCAAATGCTCGTTATCCTATGTAAGGGGGAATCCAGTTTAGACGGGTCAAAAAATTCACATTTTTTTTAATGTCATGAAATGTTAGTAAAATTATTCAAGAATATGTTGCCAAAATTTCAGTGAAAAATTATGATTAGTTCTGATGCTATGAGCACTTAAAGCGACTGTGGAGATTCAAAAACGTTCACAGCATTTTTTTCAAATGCCTTTTTTGCGAAACAACTTTTTTCTACGGGTGGACATTCTAGCTCAATGAGTTATTGACCCATCGTTCTGAAAATTTGTGTGAATATTCTTTATTCAACTATACTCTATATGAACCTAATTCTTTGATGATATCATTAATACAGTCGTACCTCAATTTAACAAACCTCTATCTAACGAATTTCGCAATTTAGGGAATTTTTCTTTTTCTCAACTAAAATGAAAGAAAAAACCCCGATTAATTGAATAATAAACCTTGAATTAACAAATTATTTTCACAGTCAAATTTTTTTTGTTAATTTGAGTTAGGAAATATTGGATTGTTTTCCAAATAATATATCCATCTTGTTTCAAGCAGAAAATAAATTTTCTTGGCCAATGTTTGACGGGTGAGGAGGCAACCAAAGAATAGCGATTCTGATATAGAGAGCGATAATGAAACTTTCATTAAAACTGTTCCTTTTTCTAACACTTTTTACATGGAATGGAAACTAAAACCATATCTCATGCAGAACACACTATTTTTCTCTCTCCACAAAGTCGAAAGAGAACTATTTCAGTTAAGTAGTATCAAGAAAATTGTCAAAATCTATTACTCAGTGCAATAAAATTTCAAGTTAATTAGTGTATAATAAGTTGTGGAATGCAGAATAAAAAGTGCACACTTTTTAATTATGGATATTTTTGTGCAATTTCCTATTAGGGCTTTCAGATAAAGTCGGTGTAATTTGTTTTTTTATATTCCGATATTATGAATAACCCCGATTTAACGTGTAAAGGATTCAGTACCGATAAATTTGTTAAATCGGGGTCCGACTGTAAATTTTTTTTCGATGCAAGAAATGTGAAAAAAATGGTAGAAAACACACCATTGTAACAAAACACCTCAAAAATGTGTATTTTTCAACTTTTTTTAACCATAATTAGGTTTATATTTTTAGGAAATATGCCGTTACAAGTGGCTTTGGTAATGCCCACCAGTAACAGCTTTGATGGCGATGGCACATGGACAGCAGCTTCTAACTCCACTAATTCTGGTGGAAATTACTTCAACAAATTACAAGGTGTGCTTCAAGAGATAAATAAACTGTCTTCCAAGTTTAAAGAAATTCTGATTATTTCTTCCCTGTTAAAAAAACTCACGAATTAGGACTCCTAAACTGGTTTCCTCCCTTAAGTAATTTATCTGCAGCAGGCTGGATACCTTGAAGCAGCATTGCAAGAACCTGGGCTTTTTTGGCTACCAATGCCTTTGCTTTCTATTGTTGAATTTCTCTTTCATCATTTGGGATTTTTGCTTTTCAGCTGGTACTTTTTTTACCTCTAAAAGCCTCTTTTTTTTTTTTTTTTTTTTTTTTCAAATTTGGTTTTCCTCTTTTAAAAGACATATGTCAAACATCAAGTCGAATTTCAGAATTTTTTTTTTTTTTTTTTTGCTTTGTCTACAACATTTTAAGGTCAACTAACATGCAAATTTCTTCTCCTGCCAATAGATTACAAGAGTTTGCAATAGCGCACCTGTAACTTTTAGAACTCTGAAATGAGAAGTTTAACACTCAGAAAATAGAAGATTGGGAGAGAAAAGGTTTTTTTATTCTGATTGTACACTTTAAAATTATGTAAAAAACTCAAGAAGTTTCAAAAAACATTTTTAAAAGAAAACTACTGAAAATTTAAAAGCATTAATGTTTTTGGTGATAAAAAATGTATAAATTTAGCAGCATTGAGTTTGATACTCACTCCTTGTATTTTGGAAAGTAGGTCAGGAATTCCTATTGCTCGAGTGCTATAACGTTGAAAATCTCTTTTCTCTAAAACTTCTTGTAAAAGCTGAGCATTTTCAGTGCTCACAGCTTCATGAACAACTAAAATGATACAAAATATTAGCATCAAAAAAGAGAAATAATTCAAACTAACAAAAAATTTTGTTTTGAAGGTTAAAACTTTAAAACTTGTTCCTTACTACATGAAATACACCGCCAGCCATGGATGCCCATATGCAAAGTTGCAAAGAGGGGCTCAAATATTTTCCTCGTGGTTTAGATGAATATTTTTCCTGTAGAAACTGATTTCAGGACAGATTAGAGTCATTAAAATTTGACATTTTTAATAACTTATTCATTAATGCCTGGAGAAGAAAATGTTTTTACATTTTTACCAAGAAAAAAATACTAAAAGCAAGGAAGTTCTAATTTTAAAGGCATGCTCTAGCCCCCCTTTGCCCCCCTATACGGGCGCCCTTGCCGCCAGCTCAGTCAATTTTAGCCGAGGACTGCAGTTTCGTGCTTATTAGCACTCATCAGCCCGGCATAGGAGTGACTGAGCTGGAGGTGGAAAACCTCTTAAGGAAGCCTAGAGTGCCAAACAAACTGGTAGCTAATACAGAATTAGCACTGACCAGACGAGTAACCGAAACAATGGTTCGGTTCAAGTCGAATTTTGAAGGTAAGGCAGGTACATTCAGTAAGTTACCGCCCTATAGCCAGGGCTAAGGCAGAAATACATGAAATACACCGCCAGTTCAGTCAACAGGGTGGTAACTTACTGAATAATTGTTCCTTACTGTTAGAAAAGATTTTTTCAAAAAAAAAAAAAAAATAATAATAATAATGAAAAGCAAAAATTACACTTAAAAAGTTTTAATACAAAACCCACTGTAATAAAAAGTTTTCTTAAACAAAAAGACACTTACTATTTTTAATATTTAAAAAAATTTAAATTTTCAACCTAAGCAATATTAAAATTAAAAAATGGATAATAGACAAATTGCTTTTGAAAGGTTCATCTGAACAACAAGAACAAAAATAAATAGAACTAGTCTACCACTATATTTTTTATTCATTGTCTGCCAAATTCAGCTTTTTTTTTTATCATCAATCCTAAATAATAATTTTGAGTAAGAATGGACTAGTTATGGGCATATCGCTTGAAAGGATCTTAAATGTTTTAATTAATGGTGAAATGACATACCTATATGGTAAGGAAAAAGCTGAGAATGAGTAAATACCAACAAAACTGAGATCTGATAAGAAACAGCAATGTCAGGTCCTTTAGAAATAAATCCTTCAAGAATTTGATGCAAAAAAAAAAAAAAAATTTCTTTCGAAACATTTCTTCAAACATAGATAAAACTTATGTTTAGAAAAAATGGTGAGGGTGCTCATGAAAGATGCTGTTTTGAGAATCTACTGACGATGTTCCTGAAATATTCATGACCACAAACTTGATATTGACAATAAAAGACAAACCTGCACATTACTAATCATTTACCCTACTTGTATTGACCACATATGGTGGTGGAAGGGGGGGGGGGGGCCTGATCTTACATTAGTGCTCACATGGGAATGCAGAGAATGAGAGGTTGGGAACCCCTGGTCTAAGCAATTACATAAAAATTGACAA
The DNA here is from genome assembly GCF_026930045.1 of Uloborus diversus. NCBI lineage: Eukaryota > Metazoa > Arthropoda > Arachnida > Araneae > Uloboridae > Uloborus > Uloborus diversus. The sequence continues at coordinate 114,093,380 of NC_072737.1, read as the reverse complement.
ATTTTCTTATTAGTAGCAATGATACTGCAAAACATAAGAAATCTAAAAACATTCGCATTGAATAACACAATGTGCAAAATATGCACTAACCTGTATAGCCTTGCTTATTTTCAATAATGACATCAGCACCATGCCGGAGAAGCACTCGAGCAGATTCTAAATGGTTTAAAGTGACAGCAAGCATTAGAGGAGTTCTTCCACGGGGATCCCGAAGTTCAATATCATACTAAAATGCAAAAATAGAAAATAAACTCTAGAAAATTTTTAAAAAACAACATACTGTCAGCCCTGCTTAATCGGGTAACGGATCAACGAATAGCCCACTTATACAAATAAAACCTCCCGGAACCGAATATCTCCCCATAGACGCAACGTTCCAGATCCCCGCTTTATCGAATAATTTCCTCGGATAATCGAACATAAATCAGCTTACGCAAATTTTTTTGCTGGGAATTTTTTTTAATCAATTAGAAAAAGTTGAGTAAGAGCAATTATTGACATTAAAATGTAAAGTAATATTTATCGCTCACAACAGGCGAAAAAAAACAACAATTATACTCCATCAAAACATTTCTTCTATTAAATTTCTTTTGTCTTTGTCACTACAAAAAAAAAATGCAGTAGAAAATTAAGTTAAATTACACAAATAAATATACCGTATTTTTGGGAATAAGCGCCGCGGTGCAGAGGCGTAGCTAGACCTGACTTTCGAGGGGGGGGGGGTCTTCTTATATATATATATATATATATATAAAATTAAGCAAAAAATAATTACAAATATTAAACAAATTATAAATAACAAATGATGAAAAAAAGGAAAAATGCAAACAGCTATTAAGTAGGAATAGAAAAAGAGTGAATCCAGAGCTCATCAGCCATGGAGGATTCATTAATTATGGTCAAAAGACCAAAATTTTAACTATAAACTAGAAGAGAATGTTTAAGCTCCAGTACATGTACGTCTTGTCAAAACCAGTCTATCCAAATCAGGGGGAAATCAAATATCTGATGAGCGTGTTCCGTTCATTTCAGTGTGACTGCTGAATTTAGAGGCTAACGCACATCTACAAAAGCTGGCATCCCTGAAAGCTAATAGATACTTCCATTTCCGCCTGTAAACTGGATGTTTGACTTTCAATCTCATCGGTGGTCAGACTATAAAGATATTATATTTATAAAGATATATCTATAAAGATATTTATTTTAAATTTTATTAGCTGCTTTAGAATTTACATATATATCTATTTGAGAGAGCAACAGCAATTTTCGGGTATTATAAACAGAAGTCTTTTTTATTTTTTACTTTTTAATCCGAACCAAGCTAATAGAAATAATCTAGATTCATCTCGTTTTTAAACATTTTATTCATGTAATGCTATGCAGTTTTTCTTTTGAATTAAAATAAAATTACCTTCAGAAGAGTCCGATGGGACTAACGCTGCTTTGCAGACTGTACTTCGTTTTCTTCAGACGACGTTAACTTTCTCTTTTTATAGCAATCCTTTCGTCATTTTAATTTTTTTTCTTTGAGTTGAAAAAAGCTTGTTATCAGTCTTGTTCGTTTCATTATGCAACAACTTTCACTTAGAATGTACTACTTTAAACAGAATGTACGTTTCCAAAAGAGTACGCAGTAAATACTGGCTGAAGAATCAATGTGATTACAATGGATACTCTGGTTAGCAAAGGTAGTTTTGACTATGACCTATGACACACACAAGACCAGACCAACAAAAACCTCTATCGTCTCAAATTCCGGTTATGCTATCATTTTCGGATTCGAAGCCCAATGATCTTCAAAGCTGCAAACAAAAACATTTTCTTCAACTCAGAAACAGAGGAATTGTCTTCAAGAGTTGAGGAGGCAGTAAATGAGTTCAACGAATAGGCTTTCCAGGAAGATTAACCAAAGGACAGTCGTTTCGCGCACTTTCTTGGAAGAAGAGTAAGGGGGTGAAATTCACAGGTTTGACATGTAAAATGAACATTCAAGTTCATGGTTAAAGGTCATTCAAGTTAAAAGACATTTCGCTCTGTTATCTGGATTAGTACTGTTCTTTGGTTACTCTCTTTCTTAAAATTGTGATTCCTTAGAAAACCGAAATGATTGGAGTGAAAATAAAGTATAAGTTCAAGTGATGAAAAAAGGAAAATCGTAGACTCCTGGCCAAGTTAGATTTGCTGCAATTGCTAACCTCAAGAGGATAAATAATGAATCCAAAAAAAAAAAAAAAATCAGGGACCAAAAAGCAATAAAAGACTTTTCTTGAAAAAGATATGCTTAAAGTTTCTTTTACTGTCAAAATGATTCCTTAACTCGCAATAAAGCACTTAATAATGTAATAATAGAATAAATACCTAACAAAACTAATAAAGAGGAATTTTAATCAAGAGCCCATATTGTCTTTAGTATCGATTTCAAATTTTCACCATCATATTTCAAATTTCTATAAAAAGTTTCTTCAAACCTCCGTAATTCAAAACCTCTTTATCTCGATTTTTTTAAATGTGAAATTCGAAATATACAGATTCGACTGTATGCAATATTCCCACTGCGTGGCTCATAAAATTAAACATATTTAACAATTTGCAGAATCTATGACAAAGAAAAGCTGCCTATACGTGGATTTAACAAACAATCTCATTTCTAAAGCGAAGTGTCAAATTTCACTCAATTATCAAAAAATTGTTGCAGCAGAGAGAGGCGTCTTTATACTTGAGGGTCACTCATGGAGCAGAATTTCAATGGCATTGGGGGGGGGGGGGGAGCGAAGTGAATTTTTGACCTTTGTTACACAGAAAAAAGTCGTAGAGATTTTTTTTCTTTTTCTTCTTTTTTTCTTTCTCTTCCCTCTTCTTTTTCTCTTTTTTTTGAGACTAACGTTTCGGGGGGGGGGGGGGTTGTCCCCAAATCCCCCCCCCCCCCTTAGCTACGCCCTTGCCGCGGCGCATACAAGAAAAAAAGTAAAAAAATTGCCGGTGCGGCGCATATAAAGGGTGCGGCGGATACAGTGTTTTTTTTCCAAGTTTAAAATAAAATCGGAAAATGCTGCTAACAGATGGCACCACATCGTTTGCTTTCATTTCGCGGAAATCCCTCGCCCTTAGGCGACAAGTAAAGCAAAGAGGGGGAGGAAAGGTGAGTCAGCGATTGCACGTGTTTCACTGAGGAAAGAAATGCTGATCCACGTGCGCGAGCAAGCCTTATCGCGGCGGAGCGAAGGGGTCAGGAAATCCTTCGACCTTCGCGACAAGTAAAGCAAAGAGGAGGAGGGAAGGTGAGTCAGCGATTGCACGTGTTTCGCCGAAGAGAGTTGATACACGTGGGCAAGCAAGCCTTATCACGTTGGAGCGAAGGGGTCATAGAGAGGAGGCAGCAAAAGTACTAGTAAGAGAGAGGGATGAATGTCCAGTGTTTAAAGATAATTTACCACCTCTCTCACGAAAATAGGTTGCTTGGTCAAGCAAACTAATGGGAAACTTGTCTCCTAGCTCTAATTTTATTATTTACTCACATCGTCGTTTTGCATCTTTTGCTGCTGTTCGTGCGTTCATGGCTTATCTTTTTTACGAATTTTTTTAGAGTTGCTTTTGAAATGGCTCCTTAGCGCTTATTCCCGAAAATACGGTACACATTTTAGGTGATGATAAATATCAAATAAAAGATAGGGTAGATATGGAGGGGAAAAAAGGAGTCGTTAAAGTGTTTCCAAAAGACCTTGAGCAAGCAAAACCCTATTATGGAATTCTTCAAAAAATAATCTACAGTCGACTCCCGCTACAACGCGATTCCACTTACGCGAAACATCTGTAACGAGATTTTTTTCCCAAGTAAAGAATTTTAGACCTAACGCGAATTCCTTGCCAGCAACACGAGAACTTTCGGAAGGGAATTGCGATGCATAAGTATCGACTTAGTTATTGGTTACAAAAAATATTTTTTTCCCAAATGGACCTTCATCCCTGTAGCATCACTGGCAGCGGAAATTCCCGCAGCGTACTAGTCTGAACATCGCTTTGTTAGTACATACAAACAACTACTCCTCATTTTCCATTAAATTTTTTTTCATTATAAATGCGAAACTTAATGAAATATATTGACACCTTCACCAGAGTGCTGTTTCAACTGAAGTAAGGTAGCAAGACAAATAGGTATAAGTGAATCTTCCATACGCACAATTAAAAGACAAGAAAAGGAAATCCATAAAAGCTTGTAGAGTAGTGTGCAAGCAAAACACAAAACTGATGAAAATGAAAGCTGCTCTTGTATTGTGAATGAAAGAAACCAGGAAGAGGGGTGTTGCCATATGGAATCGTTATAAAAGAACTAGCGAAGCAACTGTATTTAAAAATACATGTATATTAGAATAACGGTTTGACCACGCTGCATAAATAATCATCACCTTCATTTGTTTAAGTTACAAATATCATTACTGGATCTATTGTACAGTAAAACTATAGTGTATTATTGTATTATTATACTGTACATACCGTACTAGTTTAATTTATGTCTCTCTTTCCTATTAATCATTGATTTTGCATCGTAACAGTATTTTATGTTGAATAAAACAGCTCTTTTTAAATTAAATACAAATAAAAATTCCATTTTTGATGCAAGAAATGGTAATGTATAGTTAAGGAATGGTTTAAAACTGTTTTAGGTGACGTTTACAAGTGTCTAAAATAATTGGGTACGTATATAAAAGCTTCCACGCATTCCCTTTCCCACAACGCGAAATTTTGTCTTACGCGAGGGGTCTTGGAACGCATCCCTCGCGTAAGTCGAGACTCAACTGCACTGAAAAATGGTGTCAAAACAATGATTTCATAACTCAAGTTGTAAATTACTTTTTATAATTTTCATGCGTACTTGAATAATTGTTAAACTGCTTTGTTTTTTATTTAGCTCTAAAACTCTTTTGCAATAACATTAATTATTTTCTTTATATACCTATTGATTTATTATTATTATGTTTTAAAACAAATGTTGTCAATCTAGAAAGGTAACTGAAATTTCCCCGCTTAATCGAATAATATTTCTAGGAATCGGCAATATTTGATTAAGCTGGGCCGCCGACAGTATTTGGATTACTTTTGAGTGAAAAAATATAAAATGATTTCCTATATATGAACCAATTTTCTGTTCTGTGTTAATATGGGAACACAATATAACTGTGTGATCTTCATATCTGTAGTGGGTAGCACACTTTATTTATGTTCTCTTTTTACAATAAGTGCATTTTACACAAATTTTTATTTAAAAAACAACAGTCAATGTCCCGAAAATAAAAGCACTGACAAAAAAAAAAATATATAAAAAAAATCATGCAAGTTAAATTATGCCGTTGGAAAATTACTCATGGAATAAAAAATGTAAGATTTAAATGGAAATAACAAAACATCTAATATTTAAAGTACAATTAGTATAAGTGATATTCTAACTTTCGAAAAAATAGACTGATTAATTTAACCAAAACTCCAAGAACTTAAAATGCTTGCTTTTCAATCCACCGAGGGTTACTAAAAAAAATGAGTACTGTACCTCTGATGTCTGTAAGCATCTGTCAAGTTCCTTATAATCGTTAAACCAGACGCAAAAGTGCAGAGGGTACTCCCGTTTTATTCGTTCATAAGGCATGGTGCGTTTTTTGCTATACATGCGTATTGAGGTGCTTTAATACCAAACAAAACTTAAGTACAGTTAAAATTTGAGCTAAAAAATAAAACATGTTAACTTTTAGCAAACCATTGTAAATAGGAAATCGGTCAATGCAGGAACGATCCTGACAGATAAACGGGAGGCAACCCTATATTTTGGCGCTAAATGATATCATTCTAAGACTTGGCGACAAGGATTCTTCCTGTACCTCGTGCTTGGTTTAAAAAATGGCTTGAAGAATGTAGTAATGAGTAATGTGTTAATGTGTTTATTATGATGAGATTTTTACAATTAAATATGCATGAAAGTAAGTGAAACATTTTCTTGGATGTGACTATAGTAAGTTGTATCTTTTTGTTTTTTTTATTTTGAAAAAGAACATGTTCCTTTATTTATGCTTACTGTCTGACCACGGATTGTATGGAATGACAAACACCGTTTTACAGCCGGAAATGGATAAATTTATTATTTTTTTACCGATGTCAGCTTTTGCAGAAGCAGAGTCTCATTCAAATAAGCGGAATACGCGCATCAAATTTTTACTTTTCCCCCTTATTCACATAGATTCGTTGATCTGGACGTTTGAAAATTCCATGCAATCTGTAGTTGGACAGTACAACGGTGATGAAATTAAAAGCATGTATTAAGATTTATTAGGGCTAGGCCTTAGGTTTTTTTTTCTAGATTATCATTCTGTGCATCTGTACTTTCTAACCGGACAAAATTTATATTTATTTATGCCATAATTAGACGTCTTTCAGATATCTAATATAATATGGGAATTGTTGTTAGACGTTAGCTTGCATAAGTGTGCATTAAATAAACGTTTCTCGTGTGCTTGAGATTTTTGCTTCCCCCCCCCCCTTGAATAATCGAAACTATTAGGCTTCTTTTAATTTCCCGCCTAAATTAACGTACATTTCTTTAAGACGTCCTTAAGGATTCTTCCTGTAAGCGTGCATGTATTCACATCATTAAACGTTTATCCTTTGTGAAACATTTAGATGTTTCCTTTTCCTTGCATAATTAAAGCTACTGAGTTGCTTAATTATCCAAAATTAACAATCATTTTTCTCAGACGTGTTGACTTTTGTCAGAATTGTTCCTGTCAGCCTTTAGCGTGCGTAGATCTGCGTCAACTAGAAATCTGTTATCGTGAGTAAATTGTTTAATTTCCTTCATTTAGTAAAACCATTTTGATGTATAATTAATTTAATTACTGCCAGAATTAAATTTATTCCTGTCATCTATTCTTAAGGGCAGATTCCTCCTGTTAGCCATTAGCGTGCAAAGATGTGTTTCTAATGAACGCTATTGAAAATTGTACTGTAAAGCATTTTTGTTCCTTGAACAATTAGGAATATTTAGCAGCAAATTTAATTTTCTGCCAAAATTAACTTTCTTTCAGATATCAAGTCTTAAGTAAGGATTCTTTCTGTCTCCTGTGTAGTTGAGCATCAAATAACTTCATTCTGACATTTATTTTCTTTTCCTGTTGCATAGTTGAAACTATTTAGGGCCATTCTTCCGTCACATGTGGGACAAAAATACGCTTAAATTTCATTAACATTTTGTTATATCTCTTAATATTTTAATGAAACTGGGGTAAGCAATTTTTTTTAATCTTTAAATTTGATACAAAGATACTTCTGAAACAATTTTGTTATTTAAATTAAAATTTATTTACATGCGTCACGTGCATGACATCTAAAGTCAACCTCTGGTAACTTTGCTTGTGGATAATCTAATATTTTTGCTCTATTAATACAGCAATGACAAAACAAACTGCAGATTTTGAAAGCTATGGTTCCAATGTAAAGGAAACATATCTCATAAGTTTAGAAATAATTATTTAAATCATTGAAAAAAAAAAATATGTCTATGCCTATTCCATTGAAAATGGTCATTTTGTCCCACACGTGACGGTTTCTGTATTTCATAAAAAAGAAATAATTTTTGAAGAAAGTTTTGCTAAAGAAGTCACACATGCGTTTGTGATGTCTTAAGCAACAAAATTTTGTTCATTACCCTTTTAAATTATTTTTTATGAAATATATGAAGCGTCACGTGCAGGAAAAAAATTACCGTTTTCCGTGGAATAGCCCTTTAACTGTTCAATTTCCCGGCAAAATATTTCCTTCAAAAATTAACTCTGTAAAGGTTCTTCCTGTTATGTCCCCTTCCCTTCAACCATCATATCTTGTCTTCTTGTTGAATATTCTCCCTATTAGCCTTCCCGGGTGTTCCAAAAATGAACATTTATTAATTTTCATATTCTTGGTGTCAGAAATCAGTATGCTGTTTAATTTACTGTCAAAATTCATGCATTTTAGGTATTATCCTTATCCAGCATTATAGATGTGTAACAAATAGGTGTTTATCATGAGTAAAATACTTATTTCCTAATCCGTACATAATTAAACTATTTAGCTGCTTAATTCATTACTTAAAATTATATGCCAGATTTTTAATTTCTACTGAACTTTAACTTTGTCTAGCAACAAATGAAAGATTTTTGTAGTTTGCTAAGAGCTAAATTATTTAAGCATGAAACACTATTCTATTAAATTAGTAGGGCACCTGGTACATTTGTCAATAGAACCTGAAGTATAAGTTCACCTTTCAGTGAGCAGTCATTGTTAGAGCAATGATTGAAATCTTTGAGATTGTGGGTTTTTCACTGGTCAGTCATCAGTTCCAAGTTCATCTGATGCACAAAATTCCTGCGGACATGTGTATAAAAATGCTTTATTTCGGTGTGCCCAAAGTTTAATGTTCTATTTGTATTATGAATACATTTTTTGCTTATTGTATATTTTTCAGAATGGTTCCTCCATGTTAGTTTACCAAGATGGCAATTGTTTGATCCTGAATAGCGAGAAGATGGATGATTTCATGGAAACTTAAAGCACGACACTAGTTGAATTTAGATTTTGCATGACAGTTACTTTATTAAAGTCTGCTGCAAAGTCTTAATTTTGCTGGTAATAATGCTTTAACTGGACCTTGCAATGAACAATAACAACCATTAGAATCTTTGAAATGCTGGGTCTATGCTTTGCAGTCAGAAATCAGTATTAAGTTCATCTGATGCACAAACTTCCTGTGGGATAAGTATAAAAATAATTATTTCATTGTGCCCAAAGTTGAATGTAAAATTTGTACTGTGAATTATGAATACATTTTTTGCTTATTGTATCTATTTTTCAGAAGGGTTCCTCCATGTTAGTTTACCAAGATGTCAATTGTTTGATCCTGAATGGCGAGAAGATGAATGATTTCATGGAAACTTAAAGCACGACACTAGTTGAATTTAGATTTTGCATGACAGTTACTTTATTAAAGTCTGCTGCAAAGTCTTAATTTTGCTGGTAATAATGCTTGAACTGGACCTTGCAATGAACAAGAACAACCATCAGAATCTTTGAAATGCTGGGTCTATGCTTTGCAGTCAGAAATCAGTATTAAGTTCATCTGATGCACAAACTTCCTGTGGGATAAGTATAAAAATAATTATTTCATTGTGCCCAAAGTTGAATGTAAAATTTGTACTGTGAATTATGAATACATTTTTTGCTTATTGTATCTATTTTTCAGAAGGGTTCCTCCATGCTAGTTTACCAAGATGTCAATTGTTTGATCCTGAATGGCGAGAAGATGAATGATTTCATGGAAACTTAAGGCACAATACTAGTTGAATTTAGACCTTGCATGACAGTTACTTTATTAAAGTTGGCTGCTAAGTCCTAATTTTGCTGGTAATAATGCCTTAACTGGACCTTTCAAAGAGCAAGAACAACCATTAGAATCTTTGAAATGGTGGGTCTATGCTTTGCAGTCAGAAATCAGTTTTTAAGCTCATCTGATGCACAAACTTCCTGTGGATATAAGTCTAAAAATAATTATTTCAATGTGCCCAAAGTTGAATGTCCAATTTGTACTGTGAATTATGAATACATTTTTTGCTTATTGTATCTATTTTTCAGAAGGGTTCCTCTATGTTAGTTTACCAAGATGTCAATTGTTTGATCCTGAATGGCGAAAAGATGAATGATTTTATGGGAACTTAAGGCACAATACTAGTTTAATTTAGACCTTGCATGACAGTTACTTTATTAAAGTCTGCTGTGAAGTCTTAATTTTGCTGGCAATTATGCTTTAAAACCGACTTGTTAAAATTCAAGTGCATTCAACATCATTCATAATATAGTGTAGACTGTAAATATATGATTCCTGTGGCTGATGTAATAAAAAGCATTTACGGAATTAATATAAAGGGATGTTGTCACTTAATTTATGACTAAAACCCTCTTTATGAATGCTAACATTTTTAAAGCTAATTTTCCCTCGAGATAAAAAGTTTGGTTTGAACATTTTTACTCGATCGCAGATATATTTTATTTCTGGTTTCTGGTACAATTATTTTGCTTAGAATTGTAACACAGCCGGTTTTTAAAAAAAACTGTATTATTCTATTTTAAAATAAATTCTTGCTTTTATCACACCAAGAATGAATACGCTTCTCTAAGCTATTTCTGTAGTTAGCTCAGTAGTCTGAAGTTTTTCCTGGTGCAAAAGTTTCATCAATGTCAAAAGAAAACATTTACAAAACGTTCTTTGGCATGCTGGAATTAAGCAAAGTATTCAAGTGAGGGGAATCAAAAGAAAATGAGAATTGAATCAACATTGCATTTTAAATAAAAGGTATCAGCAAAACTTAAGTGTATATTAGTAGTGGTATATATGCTTATGTTATTGATATGTTTCAAAAATCCCATCAAAGCAATGACATATATAGTTCTTTCAATTATGTACTTAATATTACATTTCAGAGCTATACTTAAAAAAGAAAATGATTGTCTTTCTTTGGGTCAAATATATTTTTCTTGTACTTTGATTGTTTTTTACAAAAGCACTATATTAGTAGTAATCGTGAAAATAATATACATAGTTTGGTAACATGTTTAGCATGACAGTCATTTCGGCATGTATTTTCCGTGAAGGTTTTAAAAATATCATTCTTTCAAATTAACAGAGGAGTAATTTTAAGCTATATTCATATTTCAATGTCAAGAACATTTGAGCAAGAGCATTAAAAATATTCGCACCATGTTGAATGTAAGTGCTGAAAACCATGTGGAGACATTCCTCAATTTATCACACTAACAAATTTTTAAGAATGTTTTATTCTGGATTTGGTTATATGCTGTAATTGCAGGCTTTTTAATAATTGTCTTACAATGTGAGCTATATCTTACATTAAAATAAATGAATTATTTCCTTTTTGCTCTCTTTTTTAGTGTTAGCATTTTAACAACACACATTACAATTATAAGTGGGTAATTTTGCTTCTAAATTAAAATAAAACCACAGCATTATATTTTGCATATGCTTCACACTTAACAGGTTTTATTTTATAATACAATCAATGTAATTGACCTTCGATTTTAACAAATTTACTGTAGTACATTCGTCCCTCGTATAACACTACTTGCACAGCACGGTTTCGATATTACACGGTACGGAACTTCAATTTAATACTTCATAGTATTGATATAACACGAAAGTTATCTTTAATAAAGAAGAAATTTCTTTTTTCTTTAATACATTCTGTAAATGTTTGATAACTCGATGTTTTACTTTGTTTTTCATGAAACTTGGTTTCGATATAACACGATAGACATGCTTTGATTTACATTATTTCTAAGTCTCATATAACACGGTTTCGGTACAACGCGATACATATTTACATTATTTTTACTATGTACATGATTAATTAGTGTAAAAAATATGTTAATAAGTTTTAAAAAGTGTCGTATAACACGATTTCGATACTACACGGAACGAATACGAGAGACGCCTGTATATTTACAAGAAAATTATTCAGCTTTATATATTACATAGTTTTATTAAGAATTGTTATTTAACCTTATGTTTCACATCGAGTTTTATTAAGAGTTTGTCAAATTTTAATCTATTCAGAATTCTATCATGTATATCATATGAAACACATTACTTGGAAAATTCTTTTCTATTTTAAGCAAGTGTTATCGTTTTTTTTTTTCTTTTTTCTCCTTAAGCCATTTGCTTATATGAACATTTTTCTGTATTAAACTTTTTTTTTAATTACTAAAAAGTCATAAATAGTTTTTTTTTTTTAAATGAAGGCTGTTTTGAGTGTACAAACAACTGACAGGCTCGTCATTTCAAAAAGAACCAAGGGAACGATGCGGAAAATACTCAGTTTCTATTGCAGGAGAAAATCAAGAGTAGGGAATTTTTAAACTAAGGGGGGGGGGGGTGCGCACCTAGTCACGTTAATTTAATGTCTGTTAATCATGGAGCAGGAGAGGATAGGAAGTTTTTTAGTTTGTTAGTTTGAACATACATTTGCCCTTTGTATACTTATATGCACATATTATATAAATTGGGCTAAGTAAATAACTTAATGAAGTAGTTAGTAACTTGCTCCTTACCTTTTCGCTGCAATAAATTAATAAATAGTTTAACGTAACAAATCGGTGGGTAGCCTTAAGTCCAGGTAGGTTTGCGTTTTCTTTGAAGTGGAAGGGGGAAAAAATTCCAACATATTCCCTATTAGGGGGCAGCACAACCAGAAATATTTTTCTGCGGTCCTTCATTTTGAAATTTGACATGGAGGGGGGGGGGGGTGCACTCAATGGGAATTGACTCGGGGAAACACCGAAAAACACGCCCGCTTGCCACTTATAACTAATAAAAAGCATTATTTTTCCAAAGCAAGGGGGACTTTCGACCTCCCTCCCTTTCGTACACATGAGGGGGGGGGGGGCTCAAGCCCCACCTTGAAAATTAGAACTTCCTTGCTTTTAGTGCTTTTTTTCTAGCAAGAAAGTAAAAACATTTCTCCACCCATTAATGAATTAGTTATTAAAAATGTCAAATTTTAATAACTCTAATCTGTACTGAAATCGGTTTCTATGCGGAAAGTATCTTGCTAAACCATGGGGAAAATATCTGACCTCCTCCCCCCTTAAAATTTTGCTTATGGGCGCCCATACCCCGAACCCCCTAAATGACGACGGACTTACTAGTGGTTCATTAGCAATCTTCGTATTTTCATACTGCATTCATTTAATTACTGCATCTAGGGTTTTCCCCCTCCCCTTAAGAGCAAGGGTGCACCCCCTCCAAAATAAGACCCCCCATTACAGGGAAAATACCCCCCCCCCCCCCGTAACAGTTTCGATGGTGCAGTGCGCCATGACCTCCCCAAGGTGGGCACCCCTCTGCATCTACGTTTTTCGTAGTTACCCCCCCCCCCCAATCGGGAGCAGCACTCAGGATACCCTTTAAAATTTCTATGGTACAGTTCGTGCCACGATCCCCCTTGGGTGGGCGCTCAAGTGGGTCAATTAATATGTTATCACAATTAAGGTAGTTAGTACAACGAGGGGGCCTCCGTAGCTCTGTGGTAGAAGCTTTGTCTTCCAAGCCGGAGATCGTGGGTTCTATTCCCGCCTGTGCCCTGAGTGTTATTTCCTTCTCTATTGTTGTAAATCTTTCCTGTGTGTGTCCGGAGGCAATGCGCTTGGCACGCAGTCCTCTATCTATGTGAAGCTGCTTAGCTTCTAAGTAAATAGATAAATAAAGTGCAACGAGAGGGACTTCAGAGCACACAGCGTGATTGAAATTTTTAGGGAGAGGAGGGTTTGCTAAAAGTTGTCTTTGCTTTTTTTAGGGGATCTCATTTTGGGGATGCATTTGAGGGGAGGGTACGTCATTGTTTTTGAGGGGGAGGAGGAGCATCTCTGATTTAGGAAAGATTTTTTCTGGTGCAAATGGAATTTCATAAAAAATGCGGAAAAACTGTAACGTCATTCAGTTTGTTTTATTGTAATTCAAAATATATAACTTTGGAATACAGAACGAACCGGTTTATTTTCTTAAACTAATTTGCATTAAATGATGTTTACCATTCTTGAAAATACCAAATACATGTAAAAAAGTACACTTAAAATCGGAAAGAATATACTCCATCAGGAAGTGTTTCCAAAAAGGAAAAATAAACTGCAACTGTATTGCTTATGGTATTGCACTTTTTTTTGGCATCATGTTCGGCATGTTGATAAGAACTCGCCTCGAAATAGATGAAGTCGCCAATATGGTAACCATGGACCCAGGATCGTTCCTGCATTGACCGACGTGTTTCTTAATTTGACAGCCATGTGAAGACCTTTAAATACTTCGAGCGATTTTTTTCGCTCTCTCTCTCTCTCTCTCTCACCTCACATAGCCGCAAAATGTGTTGTACGTGATTTCGTGATGTCTGCCAGTGCCCTTTACTCCTGGCAGGGCGTAATACAACGTGATGTCTATTTTAAAGTCTTAAAACGCCTTTAGGCTTATTTTTGTATGTTACGTAAATGCCATATATTCCTAGGAATCAGCATGTTCGTAAAAGCTGAATGTATCGTTGTATTTTAGCGGCTAATCTTTGTCTATTCGTCTAAATGTTTTTTTTATATCAATGAAGATGTTGTTCGTCAACTTAAGTAATCCTTTGTGGATAATAAATACAGATTTTCCATGAGGAAAAATGCTTCACGTGTTTTTCTTTCCAACTTCAGGCTATGGACATTTTTATTTGCAAGTTCACTTCTACTAGCGGTGTAGTAAGCCTAAATTTCACTACACATAATGCTCACAAGTGGTTATGGGCCCAGGTCACCTGGACTTTGCAATTCCTGGCCATAACCTGAAGAACTTGGAAAATTTGAATTTTTATGCTCTGAAGAATTTTTAAAACATCGTGAAATTTTTGAAAGTATGGAAGTCCCTACAATACCTTTACTAAATGCCAATAATTGGAATACTTGGAAGAGAAACATACAAGTTGTCTTGCGTCATTCGGGCAGCTGGGAATTCATCGAAGCTGACGAAAAAGAAAAGAAACCTGAAGAAGAAAAATTGACGTTCCGAGATAAAGCGGAATTGAATCTTAGAAGAACTCGAGCTTATACTACTATTTATCAGTTCCTGTCAGAAGAATTCAAGCCTCTCATCGAATGCACTACTGAAGGAAAGATAGCTTGGGAAATCTTGTGCAAGTATTTTGAACCTGACACCCGTGCCAGATTAATATCCCTGTTGGATAAGTTTTTTCAAGTCAAGTTTCAAGACGGAGAAACGGTTGGTCTTTTCATCTGCCGAGTGAAAGCAGCCGCGTCACAATTAAAAGAAGTTGGCCATGCGATGTCCGACCTTTACATAGGTTTCCAGTATATCCGGAGTTTACCCCCTGAGTTTGCATCCATTGTACAGCAAATCTACAGATGGTCTGACGTGGACTTTACCCCATTGAAAATAGAACAAGAACTGTTGCTCGAAGCAAATAGAATTTCTGAAATGAACGTTCCACTACAGACACCTGCTGTGTATGTGACCGTTCCGAATTCGCTACCTGCCGGTAAGATCCATCCTTGTAAAAGTAGTTGTAAACCTGTGTCAAATTTTAGTAAAAATAGATTTAAAGGGAAATGTAATTTTTGTGGGATTTTTGGGCATAAAAAGGTTGATTGTTTTAAATTTAAGGCAAAGTTAAATTCTAAAATTTTTTCTCAAGGGTCTTCTAATTCTCAACATAATGTGAGTGAAATTAATGAGTCAGAAGCTTTGAATATTACTTCATCTGACTCAGATATAACGTGGATTGCCGATTCTGGAGCTACGTCACACGTCACTAAAAATAAAAATCTTTTCTCTGATTTTAGACCAGTTAATAACTTAAAAATGTCTATGGCTGTTGACGGTAAACAAAGCAATATTTTAGGGATTGGTACAATTCAATTGTTGGTCAAAATTAATGGTAGACATAGGAAAATTATCTTGAAAGATGTTCTGTACAATCCTGAAATCCGTCGTAATTTATTGTCATTATCTAAATTGGAACAGGAAGGTAACAAATTTGTTGGTCATAATACCATTCTTAAAGTTTATGACAAAAATTGGAATCAATTATTTTATGCAAAGCGTAGAAATGACATAAATTTATATTTTTTTAAGCCTAATAGATATTTGTATTTGAAAAATAGTGAACATTGTGATAATTCTGAACCTGTTTGTAACATTTCTGAAAAAATTGGTAAAATTTCACCTGAAGATTTATGGCACAAGAGATATTGTCACATTAATTATGAATATATTTCTAGAACTAGCAAAAACAATAGTGTTAGAGGTCTTCCTGAATTGAATAAAAATGTTAACTATTGTGAAATTTGTAAATATACTAAAGCTAGGAGTATTTCTTTTAAATCGATTGGGGCCGTGAGATCTTCTAAACCTTTAGAGCTTATACACATGGATGTAGGTGAAGTCCCAAATTTAACTTTGAGGGGAGAGAAATATTATTTATCCATTATGGACGATTTTTCAAAACGCGTTGCTGTATACCCTATGAAATTGAAGTCGGATGTTTTCAATATTTTTGTAAGATTTTTAAATCGTAATGAAAGGCTTTTAGGGAGGAAAATTAAATCAATTCGTACAGATGGGGGGAAAGAATTTTGCAATCAAAATTTTGAAATTTTCTTGAATAACCGTGGCATTAGGCATGAGAAAACTAATCCCTACACACCAATGATGAATGGCATAATTGAACGGTTTAACCAGACATTAATGGGGGGAGTTAGAGCACTTTTAAAAGAGAGTAACTTACCTTCGAAATTCTGGGGGGAAGCTGCATTTTGTTTTTCTTATGTTTGGAATAGGTCTTGTCATGGGAGCAATCATACCCCGTTTGAACTGTTTTTCAATAAAAAGCCTAGCGTGAAACATCTTAGAACTTTTGGCTGTTTAACTTTTGTAAATGTTCCAAGCCAGAAAAGAAAGAAATTGGACGATAAATCTAAACCAGGAATTTTGTTAGGTTACGCTCAAAATACTAGAGGTTATCGTGTCTGGCTGGAAGACGAACAAAGAATCATAGAAACATGTAATGTCAGTTTTGATGAGGGAACTAAAGGGGCAGATGTCGTACTAGGTTCTGGATCAAGTAGTCCAAAGGTTATGAAATACTTACCTGACAATTTTGATTATGAATATCCTGTAACTTCAAATCAGGGAGTGGATGAGCTTTCCAGTGATAGTCCTAGTGAAGAATTAAAACCTTGTTCCGAAATTAATTGGTTGCGTCAAGCTGTTCCTAGACCATCAGGTGATAGAACTGATATTTACTATAGGATTGAAGGTTCAAATATTCGCTTGCGCTCTTTAAATGAAGTTATTAAATATTGTAATGATAACAAAATTGAATTTGATGAATCATATTTTGACTTTTCGGGCAAAAATTTAAAAGAGGGAAAGGTAATAGAAATTTTAGAGGGAAATCTTGCTGAAATTAAACTTCCATTAAATTTTAAAGAAGCCATTAATTCTAGGGAATCTAAACATTGGATTAACGCGATGGATCAGGAAATACAAACCATATATAATCGCGGTGTATGGGAGTTAGTGGATCCACCTGAACATAGTAAAATTTTGGGAAATCGGTGGGTATATACGGTAAAAGAAGATCAGCAAGGGAATATTGTGAAATACCGTGCTCGATTATGTGCTCAAGGTTATCTTCAGGAAGCTGGAGAATCATTCCAAGAAGTTTTTAGCCCAGTCATTGATTTTTCTATAATCAGATTGTTTTTCTGTATTTTTGTATGTCTTTTTAAATGGTGTCATCTGCATGTAGACATAAATAACGCTTATTTGTATGCTAATTTGGATACTAATGTATATATGAAACAACCTAGTGGATATGTACTAGAGCCTGGTAAAGTTTGTTTGTTAAAGAAAGCTTTGTACGGTTTACACCAAAGTGGTAGAATGTGGTACTATCAACTCCATGAAACACTTTTGAAAATGAACTTTTCTAGTTTAGATTGGTGTAATTGTTGTTACATATATAAAAATAAGGTTATTCTTCTTTTTTATGTTGATGATATCATACTTTTTGGCAAACTAAAATCTGATTTGAATGAAATTGTAAATTTTTTAAGAAATCATTTTGAATTAAAAATTTTGGGTGAAATAAGAAAACTTCTGGGTGTTGAATTTCAAAACATTGATGGTAATTGGTATATTCATCAGACAACGTATATTAATAAAATTGTCGAGTTGTATTCTAGTTATAATATTCCAATTAGTAATGTTCCTATTTCGGTTGGGGTGGTTTATTCAAAAATTGATTCGCCTACTAGTAAGTTAGAAATAGATAAATGTAATTCTTTACCATATCGAAATTTAATTGGCTGTTTATCCTTTTTGGCTAGTAGAACTCGTCCCGACATAACATATGCTTTGAATATATTTTCCCAATTTCAATCTAATTATGGTGAAAAACATTGGCATGGTTTACTTCGTCTCCTTGGTTATGTTTTGTATACGAAAAATCTTAAATTGAAGTTATCAAATATTTCAAATTTAAATATTAAATGTTATTCTGATTCAGATTGGGCAGCTAGTAGAGATGATAGGGTTTCAATAGGAGGTTACATCATTTTGCTAGATAATGCACCTATCATGTGGAAAACCTTTAAGCATAAATGTATTGCTCTTTCCACTATGGAAGCCGAATATGTCACTTTGACAGAGGCTGCTAAAGAATTTGTCTGGATCATAAAAATTTTAAAAAATGAAAATTTGAATTTAATTTTGAAAAATTGTGAAATATTTTGTGACAACATTGCTGCAATAGATTTTTCCAAAAGTCCTATACAAAATCAAAGAAGTAAACATATTGATATCAAGTATCATTTTTTGAGAAATCTAGTAAATGAAAAATTGTTTAAATTAATGTATGTGAGTTCTAAATTAAATTTAGCTGATGCTTTGACAAAACCTTATACCAAATCTCAACTTGGACATTTTTGTGACATTATTTTTGGGGGGAAAAATATATAACCTAAATTTGAACTTTTTGGGTGTGTAAAATTTTTGTGAAATTCAATGGTGACTTTGTCAATTTGAATTTATTGTGAATTTTTCTGATTGTTGTGCATGTTGCAAAAATGGGGCCGCTTGTTAGATTTTTAATTTAAACTTTCACAAAACGTGAAAGAATCACTTAATTTGAAAAAAAAAAAACGTTTTTGCATCATGCAGTATCAATCCTTTTTCGATGTAAACATTGCATCACGTTGTGACGTCATGTGTGCGATCGGTTGCAATGACTCAGTCAAGTGAATGAACTTTTGGGTGAACCGAGTCACCAGTTCATTGTATCTTATAACCGCGAGAATTTTTTGTAGATTGAGTTACTTTTTGATTGGCAACATATCTTTAACTTTCTTGCATTGGCAACACATCTTATATTTTGCATATTCTTAATTTGACAGCCATGTGAAGACCTTTAAATACTTCGAGCGATTTTTTTCGCTCTCTCTCTCTCACCTCACATAGCCGCAAAATGTGTTGTACGTGATTTCGTGATGTCTGCCAGTGCCCTTTACTCCTGGCAGGGCGTAATACAACGTGATGTCTATTTTAAAGTCTTAAAACGCCTTTAGGCTTATTTTTGTATGTTACGTAAATGCCATATATTCCTAGGAATCAGCATGTTCGTAAAAGCTGAATGTATCGTTGTATTTTAGCGGCTAATCTTTGTCTATTCGTCTAAATGTTTTTTTTATATCAATGAAGATGTTGTTCGTCAACTTAAGTAATCCTTTGTGGATAATAAATACAGATTTTCCATGAGAAAAAATGCTTCACGTGTTTTTCTTTCCAACTTCAGGCTATGGACATTTTTATTTGCAAGTTCACTTCTACTAGCGGTGTAGTAAGCCTAAATTTCACTACACATAATGCTCACAATATTAATATGTCTGGGGTAAACTCGGAAAATACCGGACCGATTTCGTTAAATTTTTAAGTTTGCCTGGGTTAGTGCTGGGAAGGTTTATCGACTTTTTTTGAAAAAAAGTCGATGAATAATTCTTTTTTTATTTGAAATCAACGGTTTGGACCCAAAAACTGATCTTTCTACCAGGAGTGGAATGGGTCCCCTAAGAGTGGGCCAATCTTGACTCCCAAACCCGAAGGGCGCAAAATAGTGCATAGATCTGAAGGCACAAAAAGAAACAAGCGCACAGGTTCGGGGGCAAAGAAAAGATGGAAAGGGGGATGGTCAGGTTTGAGAGCACAAAAAAAAAGATGCTTATGATCAAGGGCACTAAAAAAAAAATCCACAGGGGCATAAGGCTTTTGGGAATAAATAGAGGCGCACTCACGGAGTTAGTTAAGGCAATGACCAGGGGTGTTCCGATCCCATAGGATATTTTACTCCACGCCGTATACTCTCAAACATTTTTTTTGACATATAACTATACCCTCAAGCTTCAAAAATTTTCATATTATGACATATTGCGCATATGATCGCACACAGATATTGTACATAATGGATTACTGGGAGTAAACCCTCAGAAAAATTGACGACAACATCATTGGTAATAACTGCTTGCATGGCGGACTGGTCTGCGGGCCGATGCGCCCTCAAACGTCCTCTGTAAGCGTCTGTATGTTTTTATTTTTCGGTTTTTTCGACGCCCTTAAACTTATGCGACTTTGTATATTTCTTTTGGGGGGGGGGGGGCTTGAACCTGTGCGCCTTTGCTTTTTTACGCACTCAAACCTGTGCACTTTTGTTTCCCCCTAAAAATCTTTGCGCCCTCCGCTCTTTCGTTTTTTTTTTTGTGCCATTGAATCTGTGCGCCTTTTGTTATAAACTTTTTTGTTCCCTTGAACGCGTGTGCCTCCTTTTTTATTTTGAGTTTTATTGAGAAAACAAACTTTTGTAGCCATGGTCAGAAATTGCTTGCATTTATTCAAGACTTAACTTAAGCATAAAACTTTACTCTGCGAACTCCACCTTCCACTGGCCTCTGCGAGCGAGACCAAACCTGGGTGGTGGCGTCTATGCCCTACACACGCACACATGCCTAAACACACATGCCTAAACACACATACACATGCCTAAACACACATACACATGCCTAAACACACATACACATGCCTACTCACACACACGCCTACACAGACACATTCGTGAATCTTGATTGCAAAATACATAATTTGAATTCGAGACGTAAAAAAATGTTGAAAATTTAAAAAAAATTTATATTACTTTTTTTGCGTCCTCGAACATGTGCACCTTCGTTTTTCCTTCTTTTTTTGCGCCCTTTGGTAGTCAAGGTTGGCGCTCCCTTGGGGGACCCTGTCCGCCTCGGACTGCTTGTCGATTTTTGTGACATTTATAATCCTCTTCAACGAAGTTGAACTCTCCCTTCTCATCTTACTATGTCAGCTCCAGTGATACATGTTAGTATCCAGTATTTCGTGCTCGTGTTTGAACGAGAAAATTTTCCTGAGACAATTTAGAACTGAAGAGTAAAAAAAAAACTTTTTTGATGTTCATTTAGTGAGACATAATTCGCCATTCCTAGCAAAGTGCCTTCTTAAAAAAAATTAAAAAAATAAAAATGAAAACAATAAAAACTTTTTTAATTTTTATGTAGTGTTACAGAATTTGCCGCCCCATAGCAAAGTGTCACCCAGGGCGAGTGCCCCCTTTGCCCCCCCCTACGCTACGCCACTGCAAATATTACGGAAGGAATTCTGACATTGCCTAAATCCTCAAAAATATTACTATTACATTGCAAATATAGGTTCTTCAGTCTTCTTTTAAAATATAATTGCAGGAATTCCTTTTATTGAAAAATATTATAAAATATGCATTTATAAATTTGATCTATTATTTCATATTTGAAGAAAAATATCTTACCCATTTACCATTTACATTCTTTTTAAAAAATATATCTAGATTTTGTGTTTTTACCCAGGCCTCAAAGAAATACTCAAAAAAATATTCACCAGTCCAACACCTGCTCATAAATTACAAGGCAGTTTCACTGTGGGACAATCACAGGTTCATTGCATTGCAATAATACTTTCCCAGTTTATGTGGAGGAAACAGTTAAAGATAGTATAAAACTGACCAGCGTTCCAGATAGGGAGCCAGAGTTTAAAATTTATTCTTCACTTTTAAAAGAAATCTCATGCGGAAATTATTTTGGTGCCGGACTTTCTTGCGATTTAGTCTCGTAAATTTAATACAATAGAAGACCATTATAACGCACACCTTGGGACCAGAGCTTTTGCGTTATACAGGTTTTGGCGTTATATAGGTCATTTCACAAACTTTGTAAACTAAGATTCAAAATATATCTATATATTAGCACTTCAGAATGAGTTTTATCTATAGTGAGTATTAAAGCACTAATTATATAATTAGTCATTCACAAATAAATATGTTTCTTTATTACAAGAAAGTGAACTATCCTGCACTTCTGCTAGCTTCATGGTTTGCATAACAGCTGCATTTTCAAGAATCATTTGGTATTTTCATTTTACTATGAATGCTAATTTTCATTTAAAAGCTTTGAATTAAGATGAAAAGATGAAAAACTATTTCAAAATTTTATTTTCCTAACAATTTTTATGTTTTCAAGCAAAAGAGAGGGAGTTTTTAAACTTAAAAACTTATTGCTTACTTCTGAAAAGTTGTGCGGTTTATAGATAATTGCGTTACACAGGTCGGTGTTATAAAGGTATTCTACTGGTGTTGTAAGATTTTTTATCTAACCCCACATTTTTTAACCTTAACCCTGGAGCTGACAAACTGTTTACATAATCCCCCCCCCCCCATTAATGCACCCATTTGCTGTTGAAAGAATGTGAACGAAAATGTTGAATGAAAAGCAGAAACAAAAAAGCTACATCTATGGTCAATGCATTTTGCTACCTTGAAATAGCAAGCAATGCAAAGTTTTAAATTTTGAACAGTACAATGCTTTTTCGAAAAGAAAACAATAAATAAATAAATAAATAAATGATAACAAAATTTAAGATATATAAAAAAAACTGAAAGGAGGGAAGTAAATTCTTATTCAAATCTACAGGGTCTGGCACATCAACCTCCCAGGAATTGTGGCAATGATATAGAGTTGAAAGTGGTTATCCAAGGTAATATTTTTTTTTGTTGGGATATCAATCTTTTAGAGCCACAGAAACTGAACTGAACTGAAAACAAAAACTCCTCGCTGACCTCAGATCATTACAACACTGAAAAATGCGGCACATCCCAGCAATATTTTGATAGGAAAAGAAAATTTTGGCACGGAGTTCTCCACAAGTTGAATAGATTTCCTAGTGAAATAGGATCGTGTGGATAAAGTTGGAAATGAATATAAAATTCTTACTGAGCAGTAACCAAAAAAAAAGATAATAATAATAATAATAAATAAAACACCATTACTAATATACTCCTCCACAACATTCAACCATGCCATGCTATCGTTACTAACGCAAATTGTACGTAAACTGTCAACTGCTATCTATCCATACCAATTTCACCATTTTATGCCTGCCACAATTTGCAGCGCACTATGTTGTACTCTGTACAACACTAAATGAAAATAAAGTCAAGAAGGATAAGAAATAATGTTTTCACAAATTAAAATCTAAAATCAGTCAACGTAATCACGCCTGTACTTTTAAATTTTTATAGGGGTGCTAAGAGTGTTACTCCATGGAAGCTTGATCTGAACACAACAAAAATCACATCCACTTTTTTGTAAAAAACATTCATTTTTAAAACCAGGAGGGTCAATTGATCTCCCTAAATGACAGTGATGTGATGTTGGAGAGAAGTCAAAAATTACAATGATAAAAATACTCTAATGGAGAAGGATTAGTGAATTGGATAATATTTGGATTTTAATGGACAAGTGTGGAAATGACAAAAATACAGATCAGGTTCTTAAGCTCAATAAGTAGTATATTTTAAAAGCAGAATCACGGTTCGCCGATATATGTCAGTTGATATATATCATAATACATATCACGATATATATCCAATATTTATTTTGAAAGTATCATGATATTTTGATATCTTCGATATTTATTTTTCTAAATCATATATCAATATTAAAATATCGGACAGATATCAAAATATCATGATATTTTCGAACCCTGAGCAGAATTCATTTTCATGATTCTATTTTATTCTCCCTTTGGGAAAATTCATATGAGCTTAGGAGAGTTCTATGTACTGAGGAATATTCTGAAAACTTGTAGAACAAGAAATGAAAAAATACCTTGTGCATGTTTCAGGGAACAAGGTATACCCCTCATCAAATGGAAGAGAATTGTGACCTTATGGATGTAAATGAATTCGACAAAAGCCAAAAAATTGTGACAGAGATGTTGTTTCCATTTTAAATTGACCAAGTCACCTTATTCACAAGCCAAGCAATTAAGCTATCCAATTAGAGAAAAAATAATTTTATTAGTAGTTTAATATTGCTTTAATTGAATTAGTTCAGATGCATAGTGCAGAAGGGAAATTATATTTTAAAAACTGGAATAGCAAAGCTCGAAGCAACATCGAAAAACCCTCCCGAAAGGAAGACAAATAGGTTTGTGTATGTGTGTTTTACTTTATTTTTTTTTAACAAAGTGCTATTTAAGTATACGAACTTTTTACACAAACAACTTCATTTCATACAATAATCAACGAACTTTCTACGCAAACAGTTTCATTTCATGCAATAATCAATGAATTTACATTTACTGAACGATAAACATACACAAGAGAAATATCAATAACAAATGCGCAAAGTACTAACAAAATTTATTTTCTGGAGTAATTAAACAAGAAGTTTTTAATTAATAATTTGGATGAAACATCTAAAAACCTACTTGATAGATCAAGTTTCTTGCAAATTAAGCCCTTGAGCCGATGAAAAGTCGATTGTAAAAAAAAACGCACACAGGTATGACCATCAGTAATTAACACACCACAACATAAACACTCGTCCAAAAGTTTGACAGTTTGGCGGGAAACCGGAACCGGTAAAACAACAGTTAACAGTTACATTAGTACGATACTTTTTTTCGAGAAGTTTTTTTTCAAAAGAAGAAATAGAATTATACTTAAACTTCGGTTTCTAAAATTTTTGTAGTTATTGCTAATTTTTAGCCAAAGGTCATAAGTTTCCAAAAAGAACACCGTTTTATTATTAACACTATAAAATTTCCCTACGATTACAGATGCGAACGCCAGATGTCACCACTGTTTGATCGATGGTTTTTTTTTTTTTTTCACAATAAACCGTGGCGTTATCTGGCGAGTGAAACTAACAACTGGAACTAAAACTGTAATGCTGAAAACATGTCTTGGAAATAAAGTTTTGCAATATTAGTTAATGATGATGAAAAAGTTATTCTTAGAGTGGATGGAAATAGCGGGTGAATTTTCATTTTTTCAGTTTTACTGTCAATTTCTCTCATAGAGTTTTTCGTCCTAAAAGTTTCGATGTCAAGTGCGGACTGTGTCCCGCAAGAGAACGCCAACCTTGAGTGCAAAAATAAAAATAATAAAAAAAAAAGGAAGAAGGGGGGTGGAAAAAAAAAACGATGGGATACACAAATTTGCGCTTTAAAAGAAAAGAAAAAAAAAGCAAAGTGAAGTAACACAAGTTTGTGAGCGAAAAAAAAAAATATGGAAGTTGCACCAAAAAATAAAATGATAAGATAAATTTTAAAAAATCAATTCAAAAACGTGCTCGGGCTTCAGGGCGCATCTGGGCCGGCGGGCCAGACCGCCCCTCCCCTGTTCGACGTGTTTAATCAACTAGATTTAAATAGACGATCCTTACCCGATTTCCTGATCAGTGACGGATCTGCAATTTTTCCGAAGGGGGCAAAAACTTGAAGCTGCCACCCTTACTCATCTTTCATCAATTTTTATATCAAATTTCAACGAAAAAAATTAACCAAAGGCGGATTTAGGCAGTGTATTCTGAGAGTGAAACAATACTTTCACTTCAGGGTCCCTCGTACCAAGGGCAGCTGGCTAACTTTGGCCCAGTCGGCGAAAGCGTATTCTGGCCCACCATTGTAAACTAAAAAGAAGTTTAAATTGTGCCGGATCCTCGATTTTTCCTACGCGGAGAAAAACATGGAACTGCCACCGTTGTTTGTTTTGTTCAAGTTTTTATATCAAGTTTTAATTTAAAAAAGAAAAAAAAATAAGAAGGATGAATTTATAAAACATAAGATAAGAAAAATATTGAGAATTGTTTCAAGTGCTATTTATAGCTTTGAAGATGAACTTCTATGGTGACAACGACAACACAAAAAAGAGGGGAGAGGGGTTAGTTTTCTGTGGGAAATGAATTTAAGGAAATGGTGATGGTTCAAAGACTCTCTGAAAATATTTCATCGTTAAATTCTTAAAAACCAGAATTTTAGTTAACCTTTGGTCATTACTAAATTAAGGAGAATTCAAGGGCTTTCTCCTTAATTTTTTCGACTTTTAAAGTTTGAAAAACACAATTGCGGGCTTGTGGGACGTCTTGCTGCCACCAAAAGTATACACAAGCCTAAGGAGCTCTCTTTAGAAAATGTTTCAAATTTGGGGTAAGGTTATTGAAAATAGGGCTTTCGGGGACTTTTCCAATGAATTTTTCAAAATTGGAGTTTTAAAAATGTAACTTTCGATCTATACTTGAAGACGCTAACTGAAAGAAAAAGGGAAGATTTGAGGATATCCCTAGAAATTTTTTGAAAGAAGAACCTTAAAGATGCATTTTCAGAGCATCTTGCGTATTATAAGGTAGATGGAAAGGGGTTTACGGACACGGACACGTTCCTTAAAATATTCGTAATTGAAAGGTCAAAAACGCATCTCAGGCTATCTTTAATGACTTTAGGAGAAAGCACAGGATTCGGAGGCTGCTCCTGGATATTTTTTGACATTGCAGTTTTGAAAAGCAAATTTACGCAATATTATGTTGAAGCGGTAAGGGTGTGTGTATATTAAGTACACACACACACTCCCTCGGGAATGTTTCGTAATTGAAACCCTTAAATGTACTTTTAGACTATGTTTTAGCTGGTATTTTAGGCATTTTTCGACACAAAGAAAAACATGACTTAATTTTGCGACAGAAGAAGTGCTGGAGATCTATAGTCTTGAAAGCTTTTTTTAATGCTTAAATAATCTGATTTCCGGACGACAAAAGCAGGAGCTGCGCTAATGTGCAACTTAAGCTTTTTGCTTCCCGGGAAATTTTTCGGAATCAACATCCTAACAAGAAGTTCCGTCTAGAACCATACGAGCCTACTTTCCCGTATATCCATACTACTTTCTAGTACCTGATCAATATTCTCAAAAATAGCTAAAATCGCAAATTGTTTCAAACATATTTTTCAAATATTTTAAGCTAATTTCTAGGAATAAAATATTCCTCACTCATCTAAAAAAATTAGATGCGTAAAAAAAATTAAAAAAAAGTTCTTTAACAGCTTTCAAAACGCAAAAATAATAATTAAAATTAATAAACTCATTATAATAAAAACATCATATCAAAAAAAATCGTTTCTTTTTCACCTGTTTCCAAAATTATTTTTTTTAAATGAATTAATGCACTTACTAAAATAAAGAAAAACAATAAAATGTCAACTTAAAGAAATCATTTTCATTGTCAAAAAAAAAAAAAAAAGAAAGAAAGAAAGAAAAAAGAAATCGTCTGCGCATATCTTTATGTAAGAAACATAAATGACTTCGAGTTTATTCGCCGAAAACTGAATACCTAAATTAAAACTTTAACGTGAAAATAAAAACAAGTCATATCAACAGTAATTATTTCACAATCAAAAACATAGCTATGGATTCGGAGTCGGAGTCAATCTCATTTTTAGATAAAGGAGTCGGAGACGAATATCCAAGAATCGGAGTCAGTCATTTGTCCTCTGTGTATAAATTTTTGCCAAAGCTACGAAGTCAGAGTCGAAGTCGGGGAGTCGGAGTCCGATTAATTGTCGGGCACAGGAGTCGGATTCGGAGTCAGGTGCCCCTAAATTCTCGGAGTCCGAGTCTGGAGTTTGTCGTCAAGAGCTATTTCCAACAAAATTTGTTTGAAATAAATTCGCCTTCAAGTACGAAATCTACATTGACTTTCAGTTTCCCCGTAGGCGCTAATGTTAAGGGATTTGAACTGTTCAAAATTGAACGGAAAATTGTTCAAATCAAAAAGATATTTTATATACAAGTTTTTCATCAAAAGCTTTTTCCTACAAAGTTTGTTTGAAGCAAATTCGCCTCACAATTCGGAATTGTCTTAAATTTCCCCATAGGCGCTAATGGTAAGTTTTTTTTTTGAACTGTTCAAAATTGAACAAAAAATAGTTCAAATCAAAAACCGAAATATGGGAATGATGTGTCCTCGCCGAGATCTTTCGAACAAAAAGAAAGTTTGTTCGAATCGGACTATTCATTCAAAAGTTATTAGGGGGGGACAGACAGACAGACCGACAGATCGACGGACCGACAGACAGACAGACCGAGAGACGTTTTTTTCTACATCAATACCCTACTTTCCAATTTTTAATTTTCGATATTTATTTAATTATTTTATTTATTTTTGAATTTTTTTTTTGTTTTTCGCGATATTTTTAAGATGCATTAAGTCTTCTTTCATGCCTTTTTCTTCTTCTTCTGACTTACTTTACTGGGGAAGTAAGCTAAAAACGAAGTATCAGACAATCTTTAATAATGGGAGGAATGTAAATGAATTAATTAATAGATGAATACGTTAGTGTAGTTTGACAAAAGACTGGATGAGTGAACGAAATGAACTATTTCATTTTGCCCCATTCACTTTGCCCCGTATGCACTTCACTACACTAACTATAAAAAGCATTTAAACTTCAAATAAGGTTAATATTAAACAAATAAATACTGCGATGACTATAAGTAGATCTCAATTAATATATCAAATGTTAAAAGCAAAAACTTTAACGCTTAATAGTTCCAAAAATTATTTTTGACTTGCAACGAAATATTACAATATGAGTATCAATTTTTGAAATTTGCTTGTATTATCACTTCTTTGATTTTCAGAGGTAGTTTTTTCTTGACTGGAATGAACTACATAGTTAAAATATTACTAGACGTTTAAGAGGATTTTTTTCAATGAAGTTTCTAATTTTAATGTTTTAACCGAGGAAATTTTAAACATTGTGGTTGTATGAAGCAGTTACTGGAGTCGAAATTCGTCTTTTCAGTTGATGCGCAACTTGTGTTTTTAATCGTAAAAAAAAGTTTTTTTTCTTTTTTTAAGTCCAAGCCGTTTGCGTAAACTTGCCCCGAACGCGGGGAACTTTTACGCATAGTAAAAATCCTAGCGAGGAGTTAATGTATGAAATATCATGTTAATCATATTTAAATGCTTTTTTTATCTTAAAACACTTTAATAATAAGAAAATTACACACAATTAATTAAAGAACATTTTATAGGCGTGAAGGCATTCATATAGCGTTGTAAGCTATATGATTGTAAGCTATAAGATACGAATCTGTTATTAATTAGAAATGAATAATGATTTTCAAAACTAAATAACATAAAAATATTAAAGGTTTGAAACAGTACAGAGCGAAAAAAGCATTCGGGCCCCATTTTGAAGTACGATAGAGTAATAAGGCACAGTAAGAACGCCCCGCTGAAAATGCGTAAACGTGCCCCGCGGCAAGTTTGGATTTATTTTTCACGTGCAACAAAGTTTAATCATTTTTCTGTCCATACAAATACACTTCTCAAAAAAGGATAAAATTCTGCTAATTTTTATATATTTATTTTTGTATTATTTATTCACAATAAGCTTCAAAACATTCAACACAAAATTTACTCAACTTCGTAGAAAACGGGTTTTTCTATCCGCATGCTAAACCGAAGCTCGACTGATGCTCAAAAACGTGAGAATATTTGCTAGGGAGTAGCACCCATCTGTGGTATGACTGTTGGATCTCCAGTAATAACTCGTTTCAGAAAAAATGCACTGCGTTAACGTGCCCAACAGTAAACGTGCTCCGGTCTATCCTAAACATTTGCCCCACTATTTAACTTTGTCCCATATTCCCCTGTATAACTTTCATGATTAAAATGAAATTTATCATTTTTTATCAACTGGAAGAATTGATATTAATAAATCATTTATTGAATGATGGTTTTTTCCCGGACTTGACGTTTCGGGAAGAAGTGTAGGTTGATTACGAAGTTTTAAGAGTTCATTTCCACGAGAGAAAAAAAAATCCTCCTCTGTTTATGCTTAAAAAAGAGAAGTTTCATAAATAAATAAAGTAAAAAATTTTCCTGGTGTTTTTTTTTTCTTTGTAGATTTACTACAATAAATCGAGCTGTTTTTGCATCTTCCGTTTGTTAAAAATATTTCGCCATTACATCTGAGTTTGAAGAACAAAACGAAATCGGTATTTAATTTGTTTTTAGTTTCAATATTATATGTGACAGGAAAGAAAAAGATAAACACGACCTGCTGTGTGTATTTATTATGACATAAAATCAATATTTTTGATGCATTATTAGCGATGCGTTTGCGTTATAACATTAATTGACAATTCCAAAGTAATACCTGTCATGGTTTTAAAGGCCAAAATAAGGCCCGCACGGAAAGCTCTAAGCAGACGCAATGTTAGGTAATTTTCCTTTAAATCAAGTAACTTAGTTCTTTTGCCAGAAAATGATTTACGATGTGCTTTCGATTTTTTGAAAGAGTAAAATGACTGTCAGCATCATTTAAATTGCTTTAATAGTATCAGCGATACTTTAATAAAATATTTTTACTAACGTTCGACAATAGTATTTGCTGGAATGTGACTTTGCGTTCATAAGCTCGCACTTTTGTTGTATTGTAACGTCCCCCCCCCCTCAATATTTCGCTTTACTTGAACAGAAGATGACAGGTGCAACAAATAAATAGTGTCTCCCTTGCAAGCTAGCACCAAGGACTTTTTTAACTTCTGTACCAATCAGTTTCACAGTGACTCAGATTAACTATGATAAACAATTAGGATATTTTTTAGAAACACTGTGAATCACTGTTTTAAACCGAATAACAAGCAGGTTGTTCTGAATTCTTCATTGTATTTAAATAATAAATAATAAAACTTTTTTTTTGAAAGAATTTTTACTGCATTATCAGTGGCTGAAAATAATCACAGCTAAGTTTTGGAATATAACAACATTTAATTTTTAAAACTTTGGCAATTCGAACGAGATATTATCTCGCTGGCACCACTGTTATTAGAGATCTTGTACCGTTGGTGTCAGTCAGCATCCAAAGCAAAAGTGAACAAAATCTCATCACAAGAGGATGTGGAGAGCACTCCTAAATGGCACACCGAACCCACACAAGTAACGCTTTAGCGTTTAAAAACGGTTGTCACATTGTTGTCAACCATTTTAAAACGCTTCATAAACGTTTTAAAACGGTTATCAAGACGGTGACAGTCATTTGGAAACGTTCATGAAACAAAGTGTGTTAGCTCGGAACACTTCCAGGTTTTCCTTCTTTTGTGGTTCGAGTAGAAAAATCAAAATTAACT